>NC_133325.1:105401488-105448988 GCF_042186555.1 Aquarana catesbeiana
AATTTTTTTTTATATTATAAACTAGTTATGTATGCAGCTTTTTCCACACAAGGAAGCCCAATACATAATAGCATCTTTAAACAAAGCAATATAAACACAGACATAAAAATTATTTTTCTCCATGCTGTAATGCTTGGTGAAATGTCACACAAATAAATACAATTAGCCTCTGAGTAAGATGACGATGCATTGAGGACACAATATCAAATGCCAGCGTTCCTCCAACAAGGAACTGGGTCACTTAAAAGAAAATCATTCAAACCACTTCAAGACACTTAGTTGGCTTCTGCTTTGTCGTTTGTCGGAATCAATTATATTTCCAATAACTCCCGTTTTCACACGGTGTTGAACAACATAGTTCCATCATTAAATTATAGAAAGCTCCAATCCCACCGCAGCGCTAAAAAAAATGCAGAGCCAGAGGTGAGCACACAAACTGGTACCAACATCATATATTGTAGCCTCTAAGAAGACCTGTGTTCCGGTTCTTCACCCCTGAAGTCATATGACTCTACTACCAGTACTACTCGGCGCGGCATTCAGCTCCATCCAGCCAAAGCCTGCCATAGACTTTGACAGATTGCCTGCAGCGGCCCTGGACTCTGCACCGGTCCCTCCCAGGACTATACCCACAGGGTCCTTACTCTATTACATGATAAAAGAAAACATACTAGAAGAGAAACTCAGTCTGCCAAGTTGGTATACACTAATCTCAGGTATTGTACAGCCCTGTTCATAATTTAGGGTCTTGTAGCTGGTGGTAAAGGATTAATCTGACATGCAAACATTCCCTGCATGTGAATCCCCCGAGTTCATTTTTTTTTTTTACATGACAGTGATCGATTCACCATCAGTTAATTTTTAGAGAAGGATACATTCAGGGATCAGTTACACTTGTGGTTGGGGTGGGGCAGTAAAAATAGACAGTTGAGATGTGTTTTTCCCCAATACCCCTTTAGTTGCAAAGGTGACCAGAAAGTGCTGCATACATGCCTCTGCAACCGTTCAATGGAATGGGACCGCCATGCATAATGCACATGTATGCAGCATGGTGTTGTGCATTTACAGGGTTAAAAAAGGGTAAGATGCCTTTCAAAAGCAATCCACCACAAATGGCTTTTTAGAGGGGCAGCAAAGTCTGCTGTACGTCTAAACTTAAAGTGATACTAAACCCAGGATTCTGCATTCACTATATCTGGTCTCCCATTGTACACGGAAAATGGAAATGCAATTATTATAGTAAATATAAACAGCTAAATACCTTTTCTCATCAGCAGTGTATAGCAGTCTTGTGACTTCTATCAGTGTCTGGTTAAAGCTGGTAGAAGGAGTTATTCTCCCCTAGATTGTCCTATGAGGCTGCAGGACCCCCTGATTCTGTCTGGACAGTGCTGATTGGCCCTGTACTGACCACATGCACTCTCCCAAGGAAAAAAAAAAACTCTATAGCAATACACACCAAACTGAGCATGTGCAGAGTGCCTCCAAGGCTCTGTACTAAGGATGAGCTCTGGTGTGTTTGCACAGGCCACGTGCAGAGCCCGCCAGGAAGTCTGTGCTGCGCTAATCACAGGCAGTGAGACATTTCCAGATGCGTAGCTGCAGAGATCGGGAAATGTCTCACTGCCTGTGATTAGCGGCCTGTGATTGGCCGGCTCTGCACGTGGCCTGTGCGAAAATGCCAGAGCTCATCCGTACTCTGTACTATCAGCAGATGGATTGAGGACAGTGGAAGAAGGGGAGGATCAGCGAGGACAGGAGCAAACAGCCTTTTTACACAATGCAGATGATTAACCCCTTAGGGTCCACAGTGAGTATAACAAGCATGTTTTACTGTATATACAGATTGATTTCACTGTTGTGGGTTTAGTAACACTTTAAGCAAACCATAGATGAATCAATTTTCTTTCCTTCCACCACGGATAACGGGGAGCCTTCCCAACCGGCAGAATACGATTAGTGCTAGCAGCTATTGCAGTTGGCAGTAATAGAATGTAGAAAAATCGGACAGGCTGGTTGTAATCAAGTTATCGATGGATCTGCTTGGGTACAATCAGCCTGCCCATACATGGATCGAAATTCGGCCAGTTCAGCAGGAATTTCAATCCATGTATGGCCAGGTTTAGCCTCACCGCTTTATATATTTACCAGTTTTAGGCATCGCTTCTTACCCCAGAGCCCCCAGTGTAATACATTCCTAGGCCGCTGTGTAAATCAGATACTTTGATGAGTCAGGAAATCAATTTGTCAAAGTACACTGAAGAACAAATAAACCTTTCTAAGTGCTGGTGATGCTGATTTACCCATTTTACCTTCTATATTGGTTTCACTTCCTGAATGCGAACAGCTCTACAACCAAATTGCTCAGAAGTTATGCACCATCAGCTCTCTCATTTCCTATATTTAAATGATTGTATACAGAATATGATATTCAATCAGATACAATAGATCTCAGGAAATAAACTCTGTAACGAATATTCATTACCTATCATGTTTGTGCTATAAGAACTCTTTGTACAAAGAATTCTTTGTCACTGGAGTTTGTCTATTTTCTTAAATGGAGAGAATATAGTAAAATATTCTATGAAAAAAAAAAAAAAGTTTTCAAAGAAAAGTTTTGCATCTCACTCAGTCCACAGCCAGGAAGTCCATGAGCCATAGGCAGACCCATGGTTCTGAGCAGGCTGTTCACTGTATGGTGCAGGGATAAGGTGTAATACTTAAACACCTAGCTCCAACAGGCTGCCTCAATCCATGTGACCTGTCCAGCGATGCCACATCTCTAAAGCCTAGTACACACGATCAGAAAATCGGATGAAAAATACCGCTTTTGAATTGATCGTACGATAATCTGATCGTTAGTACACAGCCTTCGAGAGCCGATCACGACAGTTCAAGCAAACCATCTCCAGTGTGGGCATCTGAAGCCACAGTGTCCTCCTTCCTGGATTCCGGCATGCTGGCTACCCAGGATGCACCTGTCGATCTCAAGCATGTGCAGTGCGGTGCAATTTTGGTCACAACCATGCCAAGCTGACCAAGATTTTCCATAGACGCCAATGTTAAATGTTACTGGGGGCCGTGCAATGTCAAGCTGGCCAAGAATGTCCATAAACGCCATGCCAAGCTGACCAAGATCTCCCAGGAGTAAATGCAAAACCAGAAATGACGCACAACGCCGCAGCCCCCTAAAGGAGGAAGTGAAATTAGATATAGACAACACAGAAAAAAACATTTTGCCCAAGGGACTTTTAAAGAGTCGCACCTCAACAGTAGATATAAAAAATATGAAAAATGTATTAACATACATTTAAAAATAAGTGTACCACAATAGTAAAGACGACATAAATAATCAACATGAATAATGCTGCATGGAATTTATATGAAAGACTTGATATGCAGAACCTAAAAGCACAATACAGATATCCAAATAGATCTGGAGCTGCTGCACGAATGACCTCTACACGTTTCGCAAGGTATGTCTCGCTTCCTCAGGAGAGGCACAGATAGGCATCTGTGCCTCTCCTGTCCCGTGGGCAAAATGTTTTTTCTGTGTTGTGCATACCAATTTGGGACTAAGACACTACCTCAACCCTTTCCACACAAGCTTTTTTGTCTATGAAATTAGATATAGGCATAAATCAGGTAAGTGAACAGAAAAAAAAAATTAATTGCCAATTCGTTTTAAGGATGCACGTTAGTGCTGCATGGTGAGGAGTGAAAAATGTGGGTGGAATTCCGCTTTAACGCCCTCCTGATGGCGGTATGCTTGTCTCCTTCGTATACAATGTGGAGCTAATAGTCTGCATTGTAATGGATGACACTGAGGTAGAGGTGAACAGTCCTGGAATCTATACCAAAGGATAGCAATACACCTTATCCCTTCCTCCACAGACTAAAAAGCCTTTACCACTGTAGTGCAGGAGGCACTGCAATGGTAGAATTTGACTATATTTCTGGAGTTGGTTTGCAAGGCATATTTAAACACAAAAACGAGAATTTATTATATTGCAGTTTACTAGTTTATAGATGTGGCGTCTGCATTTTTCTCTTGTCATCTGGAAGTTTTTCGAATAATCAATTTCTGTCCCTTTGTGGCTACACTCAGGGCTGGTGCAAGGATATTTGACACCCTAGGCGAAACCTCATTTTGCTGCCCGACCCGGGCTCCACCCCTGACTCCAGACCCTTTGCCTTGCCCATGTATACCCCACTTTTTTAATGAAGCGCCCATCAAATGCAGCCTCACCAGTGCCCATCAAATGCAGCCTCACCAGCGCCCATCAAATGCAGCCTCACCAGCGCCCATCAAATGCAGCCTCACCAGCGCCCATCAATGAATGTTTCCTTGCTTCCATTCATTCGCGAGTCGGGACACAGACACAGTCCTCCACTGCCGATGCGCCTCTGACACTATGTGCGAACAGAATAGCGGCTGCCTGCTGATGCTGAGACTTAATTGCTTGCTGCAGAGAGAGAAGAAAGTAGGAACACCAGTGGCTGGGTTCCCTAGGCAGCAGTGCCCCCTAGTGGTAGCGCCGGCCTTGGCTACACTTACTTATCTATGGTATCTATGGAGGCAGCCATGGTTATCATACAGGGAAAATATCAAACAGGTCTGTTCTTGTTCATCTTCATTACATGGGAGGTTGATGGGATTAGCAGTTTACAGATAAAAATGCCATTGATTTTGCTTCCTTTTCAACTCACATGAAGTGACAAGGGCACTGCATTTCTGGCAAGAGCAACAGGTATTTGCTGAAAATGTTTCTAGACATCATAGCAGCATTAGTTTACTTTTTTTTTCTAAGGCTAAGAACTGTTAAGCGGCACTATATTACATTTTTTTGTTTCCATTTTTCGATACACTTTAATCATTCATTTGTTGGGGGGAGGGCATATGGAGAAGTTTATTGTAAAACCACAGCTACCCTTTCAAGCTGAAAATCAAAACTTATATATCACTGCCTCAACATTAAAAAAAAGGAAAAAAGATAAGGAGAGGAAAAGAGAAACTGAAAGAAGTATAATAGGTTTCCTTTATAATCTAATTGATTTCTCATGCTGAGCAGATAAAAAGAGGAAGATCTTTTAATGAGAGTGAATGGATGTTAATGTCACTGGGAAGAAACAAAGGACATACACAAGGTTAAGGAACGGACACAGCAGACAACAACAACTTAATACTTCAAAACAACAAAACTATTTGAATCAAGACTTTTACTGCACAATTAAAGGAGGTCACATATGTGTAATTAAAAGTTTTAAAGAAAAATAATTACATTTATAATTAAGAAAACATTTTCAAACTCACAAGAGAACAAAGGATTAGTCACCAGTATTGTGCCTGTGGTCTCCCTGCAGCTGACCTTTTCCCCATTATTGACTGTTCTTTTGCCTAGGCTCACTTTGGCATATTAGTAGAGGTAAAAGCTATCCTTGGGCAGCATTGTTTCTGGACCACACTACCTGATAACACCATCTATGTAACCCAATAATCAGATATAGGAGAAAGTCCCTACAGGCAACACGAGGATAAATGAACAAATGGAGCCTAGAAACTGTCACACGTACAGAGGGGGTGCCTAGGCACTGACACGTGTATGGGGAGTGCCTAGGCACTGACACGTGTATGGGGAGTGCCTAGGCACTGACACGTGTATGGGGAGTGCCTAGGCACTGACACGTGTATGGGGAGTGCCTAGGCACTGACACGTGTATGGGGAGTGCCTAGGCACTGACACGTGTATGGGGAGTGCCTAGGCACTGACACGTGTATGGGGAGTGCCTAGGCACTGACACGTGTATGGGGAGTGCCTAGGCACTGACACGTGTATGGGGAGTGCCTAGGCACTGACACGTGTATGGGGAGTGCCTAGGCACTGACACGTGTATGGGGAGTGCCTAGGCACTGACACGTGTATGGGGAGTGCCTAAGCACTGACACATGTATGGGGAGTGCCTAGGCACTGACACATGTATGGGGAGTGCCTAGGCACTGACACATGTATGGGGAGTGCCTAGGCACTGACACATGTATGGGGAGTGCCTAGGGACTGACACATGTATGGGGAGTGCCTAGGGACTGACACATGTATGGGGAGTGCCTAGGGACTGACACATGTATGGGGAGTGCCTAGGGACTGACACATGCATATGGAGTGCCTAGGGACTGACACATGTATATGGAGTGCCTAGGGACTGACACATGTATATGGAGTGCCTAGGGACTGACACATGTATATGGAGTGCCTAGGGACTGACACATGTATATGGAGTGCCTAGGGACTGACACATGTATATGGAGTGCCTAGGGACTGACACATGTATGGGGAGTGCCTAGGGACTGACACATGTATGGGGAGTGCCTAGGCACTGACACATGTATGGGGAGTGCCTAGGCACTGACACATGTATGGGGAGTGCCTAGGGACTGACACATGTATGGGGAGTGCCTAGGGACTGACACATGTATGGGGAGTGCCTAGGGACTGACACATGTATGGGGAGTGCCTAGGGACTGACACATGCATATGGAGTGCCTAGGGACTGACACATGTATATGGAGTGCCTAGGGACTGACACATGTATATGGAGTGCCTAGGGACTGACACATGTATATGGAGTGCCTAGGGACTGACACATGTATATGGAGTGCCTAGGGACTGACACATGTATGGGGAGTGCCTAGGGACTGACACATGTATGGGGAGTGCCTAGGGACTGACACATGCATATGGAGTGCCTAGGGACTGACACATGTATATGGAGTGCCTAGGGACTGACACATGTATATGGAGTGCCTAGGGACTGACACATGTATATGGAGTGCCTAGGGACTGACACATGTATATGGAGTGCCTAGGGACTGACACATGTATATGGAGTGCCTAGGGACTGACACATGTATATGGAGTGCCTAGGGACTGACACATGTATATGGAGTGCCTAGGGACTGACACATGTATATGGAGTGCCTAGGGACTGACATTTACAGAGGGGGCACCCAGGCATTGTCAAGTTTACAGGGGGGTGCCCAGGCATTGTCAAGTTTACGGGGGGGGGGGGACCGGGGATTGTCAAGTTTACTGGGGGGGGGGGGGGGCCCCGGGCATTGTCACATTTACAGAGGGGGAGCCCTGGCATTGCCACATTTACAGAGGGGACGCCCAGGCACTGCCACATTTACAGAGGGGGCGCCCAGGCATTGTCACATTTACAGAGGGGACGCCCAGGCATTGCCACATTTACGGAGGGGGCGCCCAGGCATTGTCACATTTACAGAGGGGACGCCCAGGCATTGCCACATTTACAGAGGGGGCGCCCAGGCATTGTCACATTTACAGAGGGGACGCCCAGGCATTGCCACATTTACAGAGGGGGCGCCCAGGCATTGTCACATTTACAGAGGGGGCGCCCAGGCATTGCCACATTTACAGAGGGGGCGCCCAGGCATTGCCACATTTACAAAGGGGGCGCCCAGGCATTGCCACATTTACAAAGGGGGCGCCCAGGCACTGTCATACGTGCAGCATGCTCTGTTGCTTCTAATTAGACATGCCCAAATGACCAGTAAGTCCAGAAATATAGGCTGCTGATATTATGAGGTAATCACAACTTTCAATGGAAAAGTCAAGTATGTACAAAGCTTTAGCTGCCTAGATTTGTGGATGACTGGAAGTAACCTCTTCTTTTCATCATATGCTCCCTTTGAGTTGCCCAGATTTTCAAAAGATTTACTCTAGGTAAACCTTTCAAATTTCCCATACAAGGCAAACCAATATTTTAAATGTATAATTCCCAAGCAGCATAAGTTTACTTTCCTCTGACTCCACTCAGTTGTCAGGTGTGAAGGAAAGTCCTATAAAAGCTACAAGCCACCCACATCTTACACAGAGCTATGGTATCCCAGTATGACAACACTGATTGGTCCAATGCTAACACATGGAGCAAGTCACATGGTGCTTCATATCCAGAAGTACTAGCTATAGTTAAGGAAAGGCAAGTGCAAAATAAGCTGGGGAAGGGTAGAGGATTAAAGGAAAACCTAAATTTGCTCTGAACAGATCATCACATTTTATCTGGCAGGTAGTCAACATACATTTTAGCCAGTGGTAAAATTCGGTAAAGACATGCAAAGCATACATCCAGTGACAACTTCAGGGCCACCAAACATCACGCTGTTGTTAGCACTTGGGCTAAAACCTTTTTAGAGGTAGATCCTATGTTTTAAGGCCATAGGCTACTAAAGCTTCTGTCGCCAAATTGTGTTTTCAAGCAGTGTAACTATAAATGCCTTCTAAGCCAAAAATGCAATCCAGAAGGCAACCTTAAGCCCCATTCACTAATCAAAACACATTTCAAAGCATAATTCTCCATTGATTCTGCATGTTGCACAGAGCTAGCTCACTCATTTGAATGGCCTGCCCTATGCGTGTTTGTTGCCCAAAAAGAAGCTCCTGCTACTTTTAGGGTGACAAGCGTAGCTCGATTTTTAAAGGCAAATTTTGGTGCGATTGCTATGCATAACAATCATAACAGAGCCACATCACATTTGGGACTCCATTATCCAAGGATATTGGCAAACAACGTGCGGCGCAATTGTCACGCATTTTGAATCGTGGGAAGAATCGTGCCAATTCTGCACACAATTCCAAAACGCAAAGTGTGGATGGAGCCTTAAGGAACAAAGCAAAGTGTTCCACTAACAAAAAAAGTTTTTTTCATTAAAACAGCTCATTTTAGAATTTAGGCACATCTCAGCCTGGCTCAAAGGATTTTTAATAGTCCCAGGAAATATATTCATGCAAAGGAAGGACTTAAAAGGGTATAGGCATCTTTTTTATGTTTTATCGGTTTTATTAGAAGGAATTTCAGTAAGGCACACGTGTAAATGCAGGATTTTCTTCTAGAGGAATTAGGAGACTAAAAATATTCAACTCGACTATAGACAAGTTACCAAAAGGAAAAAAAAGAACCCATGTTGTGAAATGAATTAATGAGTTCAGTACTAAAGACGCATTAGTTAAATTGATTTCACAGAGTCATACCTAGGCAATGTAACTGAAGAAATGATCTCTTAATCCTCATGTACATTGCTGCTAGGAGCAGTTGGGCATTTTTTTCAACTGCTCCTGAACTCTCCTCTGTTATCTTATCAGTACACAGGGTCGTTTATAGTCATTTCTAGGCAGTTGCATTTACAGGCTTTTTTTGGAACGCAAAAAAATGGGCTCGGAAACGGAGTTTAGAGGCATTTCAAGCGCCAAATGCTTCTAAACATGGCTAAACGCGGTAACTCGCGTTTAGCTGCGCTTCGTTTAAAGGAGTGTTTCATTTTGGACCATTTTAAAAAAACAAAAACATTTTTTATTTTTTTTTTTAAAAAACGCTTCTAAAAGGCAAGCGCGGCAAAACGGACGTTTTAAACGTGGGTTACTATCTGCCAAGTTAAATAGTTCAGGAGAGGTTGTAAAAACGTCCCGTGTACATGAAGCCTTACGGGATGAATGAGCAGTGTACACTGCCGGAATCCAAATCAGAGATCCATATGCATCGATGCAATGTATAGTGTGAAAGGTGGCCTAAAAGATACATTTGAACAAGTCATGAGCCTCATGTTGTGCTAACATATCAAGTACCCGTTATATAAACTAAAAACAGTTAAGAAGTGTGTGTTAATATAATTATGTAGGTTACCGTAGTTAAAGCCCAACTCCAGGAAATCATAAAGTGTAAATATTGCAATGGGCATCAAACTACCTTACTCCTCAGTCTTGATTCCCAACATCTCTTCCTAATGCCTGGTACACAGTACAAGTTTTTTTTTCGTACAACCCAGCGGGTTCAATGAAAAAAACCTGACAGCTCCGGTCGGAGCCGCTGTTCTAACCTTCCAAAGTTAGTACAGCGATCTCCCCTGCTGAGTTGTGTTCTGATCGGAACACTCTGCTGATCGGAAGTTGGTTGGCTGTTGATTTTTCAGCATGCATGTCTGACAGAAGCCGACATACACACAGGTCGAATGTTGGTCTTTTTTTTTTTTTTTTTTAACCGGTTAGTCTCCTGACATTCGGCCTGTGTGTACAGGGGTTAAGTCATGGTGTAGTAGATTATAATCATAGTTTCTGCAATGAGCCAAGCTCATTTTCTGTTCTGGAGACTAGGTATTTGTCTCTGCTTATTATCCGTTTCATAGTTGGTAAGTCCATCTACTTCAACCTGTGTAGGTGTATGTGTGTTTTTATGTCAAAACAATGTCCCATATCCCTGTATATTGGGTTCACCAAGATGTTCATCTAAGAGTTTATTTAAATTATCAACACTTCCCGCTGATGCCACTGATTGTGGAAGGGGCTTCCACATCCTTACTGCTCTAGCAGTTAGGAAACCCCTACGCAGTTTAAGGTTGAACTGCTACTCCTCCAAATTTCATTGAGTGGTGGGGTGTCTTCCTAAGCTCCCTGAAACTGAATAGTTTCCTCCTTATGTTGGAATTACCAATGAAATATTTGTATATCACCATCATATCTCCTCGCAAGCATCTCTTCTCCAGGGAGAATAAGTTTAATGCTTGTAGTAATTTCTCGTAACTAAGGACGTCTTATTAGCTTTGTTGCCCTTCCCTGGACACTCTCCAGTTCCAGCAGATGCTTCCTGAGGACTGGTGACCAGAACTGGGTGGCATATTCAAGATGTGGCCGGACCAGAGTTTCATAAATTGGTAGAATTATAGTTTTATTCTTTGAGTAAATACCCTTTTAATGCATGCTAATATTCTGCTTGCTGCAGCTTGGGATTGCATGCCATTGCTACTACTAGCACCTCCAGATCTTTTTCTATCCCGGAATCCCCCAATGGTTTTCCCCCTAGTGAGTAACTTGCATTCATATTTTTGGCCCTCACGTGCATTACTTTACATTTCTCAACATTAAAACTCATTTGCCATATAGTTGCCCACCCCATTATTTTATTTGGGCACAAGTCCCCTCACCGCCCCCATGAGTTGCCCTGCTTCAGTACCAATAGGAGATGTCCACATTGTGGAGGGATTGATGTGGATACCCAAAGGAGGACCCTTGAAAGAAAAAAATTGATAGAGAGTAGATATGGGCTGGTAATATCATGTAAACGCAGCTTCAGGTAAGTAAAATTGGCATCTGGATATGATTTTTTTTTTTCATACCAATGGTTAGTAAAAAGGGGGTGGGGAGGAGGGAAGGAGTGAGGTTGCCATCATTCTGCAGTTAAGCTTTAACCTCTTTCTGGTTGACAGTAGACCAATGTTAAAGCGGCCTTTAACTCCTCTTTTCCATTTGTCTTTTATTAAAAGTATTATCTAAAGGCTATTTAATATGATAATGATGCGTAGTGTAGAGCCCAAACACAATGTGAAGTATATGCACCATGGCCATCACATTTAATTATACATCAGAGATGGCATCAAAAGGTTATTCGCAGCTGAATTTCCATAGAATAACAATGTTGTCCTGGCAGTAAAGAAGTTGAAATAAGACTTATTAAAATGAGAAAGTAAAAAAAATCTTATTCCCAATTAATTCTCAATATCTTCAGAAAGTCACGTGTGTCATATTAGGACTGGCCTTGTAGAGATCTTCTCATTACAAGCCCATTAGAGATTAGCAGCAATGAAATATGTAAGGGGGAAAAAACATGTGACAAAAGTCTGCCAGCTGCTATACAAAGTGATTCTTTTAATCACTTTTTGATTTTCTTTTAGGAATCACTGCAGATCTAAACAGAGACCAAGATGGCAGCTGCCTTGGCTGTAAAGGATAGGAGGGTTTAGTTCCACTCTTAAGTTTGTGAAAATATACTGCTATAGAGTAATAAAAAATTAAAAAAAAAACAACAGATTATGACCTCCCCACTCTAAATTCCAACCACAAACTATACACATAAGTCTGCTCATACACACATCACTTTGCTGAGTCTTCAAACACAATGCGTATACAAAATATTTCAGAAGGAACCAATAGAATGTAGGTATAATGTCCCCCTACAGTTTCCTTGCTTCGGTTTTCCATGGACTGGCAAATACTTATTTCTAGCAAATCCAGTACGATGAAGAGTGAAAGCACAACCAAGCCGAGTACTCATACTTTACTATGGCTGTAGTCTAGGCAGCACAATACAGTCCACGGCTAGCAGGAGCTGTCCAGCACCAACAAGCTCCTGGCTACACCCAGACAGGATTGGCATTCCACACATTGCTGAAATACCAGTTCTCTCACCCTTACTACATAAACATCATTTGTGACGAAAAACAACAACAAAAAAAACTATAAAAATTCTCAATAGACAAATGCTTATTGGGATGGAGATATCAGAGGTGATTCTGTAGCAGCAGAAAACAGCATTCTGTAAGCAATGAGTTGTCAGCTACAAAGTGCAAACCCACATTAGTGGGCCATTAGGGAGCCATGAGCAATCTCCTTAACCAATTCAGCTCCGGAAGGTTTTACCCCTTTCATGACCAGGCCATTTTCTTTTGGTAACTGCATCAACTGATAATTGCGTATCCAAACTAAATTTATATCATTTTTCTCACACAAATAGAGCTTTATTTTGGTGGCATTTGATCACCACTGGGTTTGTTTTTTGCGATATAAACGAAAAAATACCAACATTCTTTAAAATGACAATATTTTTTACTTTCTGCTATAAAACATATCCAAAAAATGTTTGTTTTTTTAAATCAAATTGCTTCAAAAATTTTGGCCAAAATGTATTCTGCTACAGGTTTTTGATAAAAAAAATAAAAATAAAATCCCAATAAGTGTATATTGATTAGTTTGGCTGAAAGTTATAGCACCTACAAGCTATGGTAGATATACTGAAATATTTTTTTTATACTACTAATGGCAGCGATTAGCAACTTTTAAAAGGATATTTATAGTGCAGCGGGCAATCTGACATTAACTGACGCCAGAGAAACTTACTGCCACCGACATCACCAGTGACATTAATACTATACACTGTCACTGTACTGACACTGGCTGGGAAGGGGTTAACATGTAGGGTGATCAAGGGGTTAAAAGTATGCCTAAATATGTGTAATGTTGGCTGCTTTTACAAATAATCTCTGTTTTTCTCATTCCTGTGAATTAGGGTGTGCAAGTGGGTGCCCTAAACCTGGAATTGGGGTACATCACTTTGCCTACAGCTGTCTGCAGTACACTATGGGCAGGGCAGGGGGTGGTAAAAGTTAACTTTAGTAACACGTTACTACACCTGTATTCAGGGTGCAACACATAACATGTTACTAATGCAGCAGCCTCACACCCGACCCCTTCTTGTGACAGCGGGCAGGGACCCTCTCCCCGCTTGCACTGTCACAACTTAAAAACAGCTCAGCTGTGTAAGGCTCCATCCATACAGCCATGCCAGTCATTCATAGCGATCAGTGAATGAATGACAGCTTCATAGTTCTCAATTAACTACCAGGGCACTCATCAGCGCCCTCGTAGTTCACTGACACTTCCTGCAGGTGAGTAACTATCTACATCAGGCTGGATTTGATTTTTGATCACTAATAAAAATGGGCGATTTAAATCAACTCGATTTAAATCATAATTTTTAAAGAGCAACTATCATCTCTGTCCCGTAGTGGCTCCTCCTCTGACCCCCTGTTGACTCACCCGACAGTTCCATTTACTTTAATGGGATGGCTGGTGATGCGGCAGTGACACAACAAGGTGAGGGACGTGGCGGCAGCAGGTGAGTGGATGCCCGCTAACAGGCGCTGCCATGATGGATATGAAATGACAGGTGCTCTTTACATGTAAGGACTTATTCTTGCTGGTAGTTAGAATCTCTAATATTTGCTAACAAAATGAAGGCTTCCCATTTAGAAGAATAAACCGTCAGGTTAGTAAAACAGCGATATCAGAACCAATTCTATCATACAGTTTGTAGTGTACATAGATTTGAAAAACAATGGGATAAAGAAATATTCCTGAACTTTGTTTTATCTTATGGTTACTGTGAAATTGTGTGAATGCATTATTGCAGTGCATGTTATCTCTTGCAGAACCTGGATTCATTGAATGAGTTTACCAAAAATGTAAATATTGCAGAATATACAGCCTCATGTTACATAACTAAGCTCCATTTCATGGTGAATAAACTAAATTATTAATGTATCTTAAATATAAACTAGCTTTAGATAGAATTTTACCCCAAAAGCATTTTATTAAAATAGATTTGATTAAAATATAAAATCTAATTTTTTTTATTTTTCAAAATTATTTATTTTTATCCACCCTGGCCTGTATAGAGGACGAGCCAGAGAGCTGTCAACAATGTCTGCAGGAGCCCGGCGTTGCATCTGTGGTCTACTGATCAGTGATCACTTACACATTAAAACAGCAATTAAGCTGTGTTAGAGGGAAAAAAAAAAAAAAAAGATGGAGGATCTGCCACTGAAAGCAATGCAGTTTCAAGGCTAGGGATGGGTTGTGCCAAAAATGCTTCTAATTTCCTTCACATCTCCCCCAGACAATATGGTCATTCCTCTCGGTGCTGTATCCCGGCATCCTGTCCTGTTTCCTTGTTCTTCCTCTCTGTGGATTCCTATACAATAGCCATGTTATCAGGAAAAGGCCGAGTAGTCAGTGCAGAACAAATAAGACTTGTGCAGTAAATAATACTAACAGCATGATGTCCAAGGATTCATATCCTGAAATGGAGATCTTTAGATATCCTTGTATCTTTCAAACAGCACAACCAAAAAATAAAAAAGACCCAGGTTAATAGCTTTTCATTCTGGATATATATGACAGTTTGCCATTGTGACGATAGTTTATAGAGGCCTAGTGGAAGCCGAATGTCACGAGCTTAGCTAGTTCTATCAGGCCGGAAGAACCCGATGCCACCCATAAATAGTAGTAGACATGTCTAAGGTTGCTAAAAACAAATCCAGGAGCAAAATAGGAAATGTAAACTCAATCTGAAGCTCATTCCTATGCAGCGACCCAAATAAAAGACCAAAGCTTAAGGCTGCATTCACACCTGAGCGTTTTCAGCTCATAGAATGCCCAAGAAAATGCCTGAAAAACGCCCAACAAGCAAAACCCCATTCATTTCAATGGCACCTGTTCATATCTGAACGCTTTGTCACCTGAAGCAAAAACGCCTGGAAAATGCCCTAAGCTAAAAAAAAAAAAAAAAAAAAAAGAAAGAAAAAAAAAAAAAAACAGAGAACATGAGCTTCTTTGGGGCAGATTACAGGCGTTTTTCTGCCTTTTACATTGGTGACCTGAACAAAATCGCGGTAAAAACGCGCCACTTTGAAACGAAACGCTCAGGTGTGAATGCAGCCTCAACATTAAAGCAGGAAAACCAGGCAGGTAAGGGTGTTTAAATGCAGAAAGACATAGTATGTTTCTTCTGCAATTATGACCCTGCCTGATTGCAATTTTTTCTTTTAAATTATAGGTTTAGTTCCGCTTTAGAACAAGAGTAAGGCTCTAATTTAGCCATGTGATTGAATTTTTCAAATCTTATCCGTTTCAGCTGAAAATAACTGTAATGTTTCGTTTTTTTTGATAATAACTATATTTATTTTGGCGCGTTAGCCTTGTGAATTGAGCCCAAGGTATTACCATGTCACACTTCTATCACAAAGTACTGGAAAGAGAAGTGTGGATAGGTTGCTAAAAGTGCTCTTACAAACCATACGTGTGTGTGTGTGTATATATATATATATATATATATATACACACACACATAAACACACAGTATATGTGCACACATATACACGGCTCTGGAGAGACCTACTGCTAGCACTGACAAAACAGATTTGATTGGGGGTTGGGGCATAAAGGAATAAAAGATAAATGCTTGCTGCTGCTTCGCAATTTAAATTTTTAATCAGTATGCAATCTTTTTTACATAACACTTACAGTTTTATCTACTCTTCACTACATCTGCAATCCGAATTCTAGGTAAAGCAGCAGTAAACTCCGCTTGGTCACTTGCACTTACAGGTAAGCTTATATTAAAGTGTTACTAAACAGTAAAATCGGTCTGTATAAACGGTAAAGCATGCTTGTTATACTCATTGTGGAACCTAAAGGGTTAATCCTCCACCTTGTGTAAAAAGGATGTTTGATCCCGTCTTCTCTGATCCCCCCCCCTTCTTTCACTGTCCTCAATCCATCTCCTGATAATACAGAGCCTTTGGAGTCACTATGAACATGCTCAGTTTCGTTTGTATTGCTAGAGAGTTTTTTTTTTTTCTTGGGAGAGTGCATGTGATCGGCAGAGGGCTAATCAGCACTGTCCAGACAGAGGGTCAGGGGTCCTGCAGCCTCATAGGACAGTCAGTGTAGAATGAGAATTCCTCCCACAATTTTTAACCAGTGCTCGGTTGGACACTGATAGAAGTTTATATACTGCTGATGAGAAAATGTATTTAACAGTTTATATTTACTAAAATAATTCAATTTTCATATTCTGTGTACTGTGGGAAATCAGATATAGTGAATGCAGGGTCCTGGGTTTAGTAACACTTTAAGGCTTATTCATAGGTATAATGAATATCGCCTAAACATGCACTGAACTGTTAGGGGATATTCAATAGTTCTGTAGAAAGTGATGTCACAGGCGCGCACCATGCTCTGAACTGAGGACACAATTAACGTGCCGCCAATCCAGAGCACTGTGCTGCGATTGTGACTCCCATACGCATGCCCAGGAGTGACGTCATTGCAGTTCGCCAATTCAAGTGAATTACAAAAAGCAGATATCCAGCCGGAATCAGGTACCTACACTTGTTGCATTTAATATATACACTATTTATGAATAAATATAAATCTGCATTCATTTTACATCTGCCTGGAGATCAGCTTTAATATTTTTAAAGTAAAAGAAAGGAAAAGAAATTCTCACTGGATAACTTATGCAGGGATTTCAGCGCGCCTTGTTTGCCGATAATTAGGCCGATGAAGTCTCCAGGCTACTGCCACTTGATGGCAGTCACCTCATTTGCAGCCTACGGAAATCAATGCACTGCTAATCAGATGACTGTAAACAACTAGTTAAATCTGTCAGTAGTAGCCAAGGCACTTAATCAGATGTGTAGCAGTATGCTTGTTTATTTTGTATTCTATAGTTAGGAAGATGCCAATACTACTAACCCCCCAACACAGAAATTCCAAGAACACAGCTGAGGAAGCGACATTCAAACCCAGCCTTTATACAGAATTACAGGAGTGATATTCTTCTCAGTGACAAAGAACATTTTTATAGAATTGTAAACATTTTTGGCAGTTTAAAAAATTCCTAGCTAGTTGTATGTTGAAATGTAAGGCCACATGCAAAGGCAACCTGCAATAAACAAACGTTATGCTTCCCAGATCACTTTGTCCTGCGTTTATCTGCATTTACACGCACTTAGTTGCATAAAACCAGGCTGAATAGTCCCAGAACTAAAGCTTAGTACACACCACTATTTTTATTTTTTTTTCAGGTTGAACGAAAACCAAACCAAACTGACAGCTCAGGTTGGAACCGATGTACTAACAACCCGATGTTAGTACAGCACTCTCCCCTGCTGTTCTATTGTGTTCTGACAGGGGGACGCCCCGCCAGAACACTCCGGTCAGCGCTCTCAGCCATTGGCTGGGAGCACTGATTGGCAGCCGGTCGGCGGACCTTTTTTGGTCATGAGCCTTCGTCAGAAGCCGGCTGAACGGCTGGCTTCTGTTGGACCGGCTGCTATACACACAGGCTGAATGTGGGCATGCGTGTCCTAGATCCCTGCCCAACCTGCGGCCCCTTAGGAATATTATGTGTGGCCCTTGGACCTCAGCAGTCTATAGTGGGAACATTGATTATGTAATAGCAGTTTTATTGTCTTCTGCAGCACATTCCCAGCCAAAAAATATAGAATGCTCACACTCTCTGAGCCTTGTTTTTCTCTATTAGATCTACAACTGCTTATGCCCCGTACACACGATCGCACATTCCGACAACAAAATCATCAGATTTTTTCCGACGGATGTTGGCTCAAACTTGTCTTGCATACACACGGTCACACAAAGTTGGTCGGAAATTCCCGAACGTCAAGAACGCGGTGACGTATAACACGTACAACGAGCCGAGAAAAATGAAGTTCAATAGTCAGTGCGGCTCTTCTGCTTGATTCCGAGCATGCGTGGAACTTTGTGTGTCGGAATTGTCTACACACGATCGGAATTTACACAAACGGATTTTGTTGTCGGAAAATTTTAGATCCAGCTCTCAAACTTTGTGTGTCGGAAATTCCGACGGAAAAAGTCCAATGGAGCCCACACACTGTTGGAATTTCCGACAACAAGCTCCGATCGCACATTTTCCGTCGGAAAGTCCGATCGTGTGTACGGGGCATAACAGTCCTCTCAAGCATTATATATACTGAACATTATGTGTGGCCCTTGGGTGATGTCAGGGGCCGTATTTGAGGCCCTTTTTAGCTCATAAGTTGACAATTACTGACTTAGAGACTGCTAGGTTACATGTGTATTAGCCAAAGGAAAGCATTGACTTGCTTCTAGGTGCGTTCATAAAATACATCCAAACACACCTGCCACTTGGATTTTAACTTCTATTTGCATGGGGCCTAAAGGTTATATTGTGTTCTCCCAGTGTAGGGGGGGGGGGGGGGGGGGGGCTATAGCCACTGACAATAATCGCATGCTATAAATCCAACATGCTGGTTGTACCCAGTCGATCGATGGATGGTACAATCAGCCTGCCCACAGATCTCGGGCAGCTCCTGCTGAACCAGCCAGGATTCGAACGATCCATAGCTGGCTTTTGTTTGCAAAAGCTGACATACACGTCCAAACTCGCCAACTGCACCAGTGATCCCTCTACTGCGAATCCCTACTTACCCACCAAAATGGCAAATACATGCATGTGGAATACACTAATGGGGGGGGGGGGGGGGGGAATTCAATGGTAATATATAAATTGTGGTGTAAATATTGGCATATTTTCTGTATTAAGAAAAGTTCTACATCATGTTGCACCAGCTGCACCAAATTGCATTGAAAGCGTTATGTAACAGTTTCTATAACTGTCCGATCATGTGCACCAAAACAATCAAACACTTGCAACAATGTTCTAAATTTAAACACAGTTCTAAAATATACACTGTTATCAGAGTGTTGTAAATACCGTACAGAGGAGGGGTAGACAGTGATGATCAGCAGCGCAGCAAGGAGAGAAGGAAAGTGTATGAAGGGCCAAAGAGCTGCAGCAATGCAGGAGGGAAATGGGAAGATGAAAATTTAGGATGATCCCAGTGGAAGACTGCGCATGCCCGAGTAAGCGCGCTTGAAACTGGCACACCACCGCTATACAATGAATTCAAAGATTGGCATACCCCACTGCTATTTATTTGTCGCAGGAAATGCTAATGAAGCAGGCATATAAATAGCGGTGCATATTTTGGCTTTTGCCAGTCTTTGTTAATCTCCCAAGAGTCAACATGCGATAAACAAATGCAGAAAATGCAGGGGGAAAAAAAAGGATGTTCTCACATTAATTGCTCCATTGTTTTTCTCAGAAAGTTGGCCATACACTTATTGAAATTCGGCTAGTTCAGCAAGGGCCGTCCAAATTTTGATCAGCCTGTGGTCATCCCTGCTTGACAGCAGTCGATCGTTTGATCATGCACCACAAGCAAGTGGTTTCCAGAAAAGCCTGATGTCAAGTCTAAGGCCTCATGCACACAGGACGTTTTAAATGCCACTTTTAGCCTTGGTTCACATTGGTACAATTTGGCATGCGTTTTGACATGTTGCATGCTCGCACCCGAGTCCCCCTGCTGTGTCCATCGACCCCGCCCCCCACTCCCTCATCACTGGCTTTGATTGACAGCACTGGTAGCCAATGGCTCCTGATGCCCCAGCAAAGCCAGCGAGACCAGGAAAGTGAGGGGAGGGGAGATCTGCAGACGCGCCAAGCGCTGGATCGAATGTGGGCTTAGGTAAGTAAAAGGGGGGGGGTGAGCTGGCGTTGCTGACACCTAAACATTTTTCACCTTAAAAGGTAAGAAACGTTTAGACTTTACAACCCCTTTAAGGATGGCATTGTGACCACCAACATAAGGGGCATTTTTTTTTCACAGACCCCCTATGAATTGTTTTTATCAGTGGGTCCCTAGAGACTTCAAATTTTCAAAGAAAGGTTCCTTTTGGGTAAAAAGGTGGAGAAAGCTTAATCTAAGGCCTCGTAAACTAAAGGATAGCCACCACCATCCAGTGACAGAGTAACATATCCCATGGCTCTTATAAATCTAGTATGATTTACTACTGGATACACATGCATTATAAAGGCTCTTCTTAGCACAAGAGCACAGATGTGACACAATACTACAAACAATGCATTTGTTAAGCTGCTCAGCCCGAAGAAAGAGATACGCTTCCATCTACATGCAAAGAAATTCTCCACGGCTCTGTTTTTAAATGTACAATGTACGTTGAAATAAGAGGAGGACACTGTGAACGTCTAAATAAGTCCTCAGCAGTGAAACTGGAAAATGCAGATGGCAGACATAAGGAAAACCAACAACATACTTTAAGTAATTACAGTCCAGAATAACTCCTAGACCATAAATAAGGCTTACAATCTATTCTGGCAGATGTACTATGCCAAACCAATGTGGGCCTTTTTTGCTAAACTGAATATAATAAATCCAAGATTTCTGCCAAGTAACTGTAAGCTGCTATACCACAAACACAACCACTGACCATTAAATGCCTACTGTGTTATTCTAAGTGAAAGGAAACTGGTAGAGAGAGAAAACCCACGGGTCGTCAATCCTGGCCTCCTTCTGTAAACACTCGTTACCTGTCTCTCTCTGACCTAACATTGACTCAATGACCCAGTACAAGCGTGCAGGCAGAAAAGTCACAAGAAAGTCAGAACTCCTGATCTGCATACTTTTTCTGTGTCAGTGACTGAACAGGATTGAAGACTTTGAGTCAGCGGAACAACCAGGCAATAAGCTTTTATCAAAAGGAGAGTTCAGCAATAGCTGCCTACAAATTTTCTCTGTACAGATTTTTTTTCTGTATATTTTTAACTAAAAGTTTTATTTTTCTGCTAGACCAGGGGTAGGCAACCTTTTGAGCACAATGGGCCGAAAAATGTTTTCAAAGAAAAGAGTGTGCCAATTTTGTAGGAAAAAAATGTCAACTTCACACTCTCAATCACAAAAAGGATTTTTTATAAAGTAAATGCTGTAAACTACTTTAGTAGTGAGAAATTAACATCCTGCACTCTCACACCTCAAATCTGCCCCAATTCATGCACCTTCACAACTATGATCACTGCCCCCCCTGCTCATCTGCCCCACCACTGTACCCCCCCGCTCATCTGCCCCACCACTGTGCCCCCCCCCCGCTCATCTGCCCCACCACTGTGCCCCCCCTGCTCATCTGCCCCATCACTGTACCCCCCCGCTCATCTGCCCCACCACTGTGCCCCCCCTGCACATCTGCCCCACCACTGTGCCCCCCCTGCACATCTGCCCCACCACTGTATCCCCCTGCACATCTGCCCCACCACTGTATCCCCCTGCACATCTGCCCCACCTCTGTGCCCCCCCTGCTCATCTGCCCCACCACTGTGCCCCCCTGCTCATCTGCCCCACCTCTGTGCCCCCCCTGCTCATCTGCCCCACCACTGTGCCCCCCTGCTCATCTGCCCCACCTCTGTGCCCCCCCTGCTCATCTGCCCCACCACTGTGCCCCCCTGCTCATCTGCCCCACCACTGTGCCCCCCCTGCTCATCTGCCCCACCACCGTGCCCCCCCTGCTCATCTGCCCCACCACCGTGCCCCCCCTGCTCATCTGCCCCACCACCGTGCCCCCCCTGCACATCTGCCCCACCACTGTGCCCCCCTGCACATCTGCCCCACCACTGAACCCCCCCTGCTCATCTGCCCCACCACTGAACCCCCCCTGCTCATTTGCCCCACCACTATACCCCCCTGCACATCTGACCTATCACTGTACTACCCTGCACATCTGTCTCACCTCTGTTCCAAACGGATTTCATTTGCATTTGTTCACTGTGGCTTGTCAATAAGAACAAAGATACTTTTAAACAGCAACAACCGGAGTGTGGATCTTTTTTCCTAAATTACTTTACTCAGCCAGCGACTGTGGATCGAGCACCAGGGAGCTCTGCCATCTATATGTTGTATGGGTAGTAGCACTGACTTTTCTGTTTTTTTACTCACCTCTGTTCCCCCCTGCTCTCCTGCCCCTCCACTGTAACCCCCTGCTCATCTGCCCCACCAATACACCTCCTTTCACATCTGCCCCACTGACCTACCCCCCTGCTTTTCTGCCCCAACACTGAACCCCCCTGCTCTTCTGTCCCACTGCTGAACCCCCTTCTCATCTGTTCCACCACTGAACCTCACCACTGTACCTCCCTGCACATCTGCCCCACCGCTGTACTCTCCTGCTCTTCTGTTCCACCTCTGAACCTCCCCTGCTCATTTTCCCCACCGCTGTACCCTCCTGCTCCTCTGCCCCACCTCTGTACCCTCTTCTCATCTATGATATGCAGAGTGGTGAAAGGAAGCAGAGATGAGACACATCTACCTGTCCTGGCACACTCATCCTGCTGATCTACCTCTCACATCCAGCCCACGTGCTTGTGCGTGATGTCACATAGATGCATATGAAATGAATGCGCAATGATAAGCTCAGGTCAGGGGTATTTTCTGATAGCGGTGGGCCTGTGTGCAAGATCATAAGTTGGACCCCCGCAGGTGAGAAAAAGTGGTTTGGTGTGATTTTCATTGAATACTGGCTGTGTCTTAAAGGGACAGAGTACAGGGGTTCAGTAGTAAGTGATGCAAAAGTTCAGAAATAATTTCAACAAAGTTCCCAGAAGCTCAACGGTAATTCCACAAACTGTCACCTGATTGGGGTTTTCTCAATCACAGTGAAATCTCTTCTTTCTGAGATTGGTAATAGCAACCAAGCGAGTCATCTTCCCCAGATGGTGGACGGGGCTAGCAGGACTATGATTGGCTTTAGCAGTGGCCAATGACAGTTCTCCTGCGTTGTGGGGAACGCTGATATTGGAATGCATTAGCTGCCAATTCTGACCACCTCCTGAAAATGCAATCTTCCCAGCTGTCTCCATCATCAGAACAAGCACGTTGTAATGGCCCAGAAGTGTAAGCTCCTCCTGGTGCCTTGTATTAGTCATCATATCAATCACTGCATAATAGCTCAAGCCTAGCAAACAAAGGGCTCCATAGTGATTGACCTAAAGACTTAAACTGGCTTTATGAGCTGAACGAGACAAATCCATAGATTCCTTCATCCCATCCACATAAATGGACGCATCTTCAGCTATTGGCTCCTGCGGCAGTCAGAAAACTTGGAAAATGATCACAGCTAATTGGCTGCAGTCACTATATGGCCTTCTTTTTTCCTGCTCAGCTCCTTTGATTTTTCAAAGTTTATCGCGCTGGATGGTGTGAGCAGGGCCACCCACAACTCAGATTTAGGCTCCTTTCACATAGGCAGTTCGCCTGCTCAGCAGAGAATCTCTCCGCTGAGCAGGCAGATGACGGGTCCGTGTCCGATCTGCTATTCAGAGCGGACACGGACACAGCCTGCTGTTCTCTATGGGGTGGTCAGATGGAAACAGGCCGCCTGTCCATTTTCATCTCATCATTTGATCGGATCCGCCAGACACAAGGGGAATGGATACTCCATCCATCTGCTTTTGGCGGACAGGATCAGATTAGATGCCTGCGGGTATGCCCCCTGTTACACAGCATAAAGAAACAGGACTACACCTATCTCTGTGCATCAAACTACAGTTGGTCATAATCACCTCCAGTTTTATCATCTACAAACTGGAAGTGATTTTTTTAATTTGGTGCAGAAATAATGGCACTTTGTAATAGCAGCCTTATTAAGAACTACTTGAATCTGTCGGATGTGTTGGTACAGCTCAGGGATCTTTTCTTTAGTCTGGAAAAGGACCTTTTTAAAAGGGCCATACAGCCATAAAAGTGTTGTTTATTCAACCCTTGCCCCACTGTCTTCATGATAGTTAGGACTAAAAATAAAAAGTAAAAAAGTTTTAGATAAAATTGAAAAATAGCAGAATTACATTTTGTATGCTCCTTTTGAGCTAGAAGGAAGAGCTTTAATCTGGCTGTAGATGATCAAAATCGGTCCTTTCACCAGTGACCGGCCAAATTCTGATAATTGACAGAAGGCAATGAGCTTGTTGGAATTTTTTGGTTGATCAGTGCCTATAGCTGCTGATCAGTGTATTCCAAGACTCTCCGCTGTCAGAATACAATGTCTCAGTGGGGACTATTCCTCTAGCCACCTTGATTGCATGGATGGAGGAATCAGTCTGTTTTTGTTTTTTTATTCAGCCTGCTTGCCGAATGAAAAAAAAAAAAAATCCATCTATGACCAGTCTTATGGCCCGTACACACGATCCGAATATCTACTTATCGCTTAAGTAGAAATTGAATAGGTTACTAAAGTCACAAAATTTCTCGTACGACAGGAAGAAAATAAAAAAAAAAAAAAAAATCGGAAGTGATGTAATGTATTTGTATTGTATTTTCGGACAATAATTGTACTGACTAAACGAAAATCATACGATCTGGTATCGTGCGAGGAAAGTTTTCGTGCTTGTCCAGTCAAATAATATCAGATGAATTGTCATGATCAGCTCTCGAAAGCTTTGTACTAACGATCCGATTATCTTACGATCGCGCCGATTGCTATATTTTTCGCCCGATCATCGGATCGTGTGTACAGGCCATTAGGCTCCCTTGCGTGTGTTCTAAACAGTCTGTTTACAGAGCACAGTAGCTCAAACTATAACACAAACAAAAGAATGAGTCAAAACAGCAAATCATCAGTTTTTCAGATAACGCTTTTAGTCCGACAAAGAATGCCTGAAGATAGGAAACATCTGCTGTGCTGTCTCATCGGATAACCCATAAAGCCCTGGAAATCCTTTGTTGCAAATTAAACCTAAAACAATAAAATCAAATTGACTTAAAGCCATTATAGTTTCCTTTTATTGTGTGAACCTTCTTAAACCTTAGTAGCTCACGGACTGCTTTCACTTGTTGCCTGGATTAGCTCTTTAATTTACCTAAGCACATAAGAAGGAACATTTGTCTTGTTTGAAACCAACACCATGTAAGCTAGAAGTCCCTTGACAACCTGTGGACAGCTTCTTGATAAACACCAAATTACAAATCTTTATAGTATACAGAAGACATAGGAGTAGGGTCTCCAGTTGGGATATTGCAGAAATGTTCCTCCTATTGGAGGTTACTTACACGTTATAATTATGTAACAAACTGTTCAAAGAGCAGGAAAATATTTGAGTCTAATTGTACTCAGCAGATTTCAGCAAGCAATGACCAATTACGAGCGCAGCCCAGAAAAACGTCGTCAGCGTTCTTTTTGTTGTGGAGCTTTTATGAGATTTCTAGCTGGTAGCAGAGTTCCATAATCGAGTTGAACTCATTCGAGCAGCCTTAGTGAAAGGAATTAACTTTACAATAATCCATATTTGAGCTCCTTGGAACGGAAATGACTCAATCTCTGAACGTGCTTGGAATATTATTTAATCAACAGAATGCAGGCAAGCAGCAAGAAGTCTGGAGAACGTATTACAGGTAAACAAGCCACTGCAGCTATATGACCTACAGATGACCTTGGCGCAGAAAATGATGGAATGGGGAACACAAGCAGCCTGTTTGCTTCTTGTACAAATCCCCCTCTGTGTATACAATAAAATGTAGGTAGCATGGACCCAGCAGCCCTTACCACCTTAAATTCAGATATTCAAATATGTGAAAAGCAACACTTGGAATAAATTTTGGGGACACTATTGCACCCAGTCACATTACCAAATGCTAGGGTTGCACCGATACCACTTTTTAAGACCGAGTACAAGTGCCGATACCGATTACCAATACTTTTTTGAATGTCATGTGACAGTTTTCAAAGAACAATTTTGTAAATAAGTAATTTTTCTCCTTCATTGATGTGCGCTGATGAGGCGGCACTGATGAGGAGGCACTAATATGCAGAACTGACGGGCACTGATAGGTGGCACCGATTTGGCTGTGGGCAACAACTAACAAGCCCTACTGTAGGCGAGTGCTGGGTGTACCAAGATGACCGTCGTGGTGTTCTGATGCATCTAATGCGCTGTTTACTCCCTAGGTCTTCTCCGTCCACTGACTCCGGAAACGAGCAAGTGATGCCTCCAACACGTCTCCAACTACCTCACCCGACGTTTCTTTGCGCGGCTCTACTGGAGCCCGGGGGTATCGGATTAAGCATCGGAGCATTTGCACAAGTACTCGACACCGATATCGATACTAGTATCGGTGCAACTCTACCAAATTGCCTAGATATTTAGTCACATGATCTCTATTGAAAGGGTAATTCATCTTGCATTCCAGCCCTCTGCCTTGACCTAATAGGTATGGGCGGCACAGTGGTGTAGTGGTAGCACTCTCGCCTCGGAGTAAGAAGGGTCGCTGGTTCGAATCCCAACCAGGACACTACCTGCCTGGAGTTTGCATGTTCTCCCTGTGCCTGCGTGGGTTTCCTCCGGGTACTCCGGTTTCCTCCCACACTCTAAAGACATGCTGGTAGGTTAATTGGATCCTGTCTAAATTGTCCCTAGTATGTATGAATGTGAGTTAGGGACCTTAGATTGTAAGATCCTTGAGGGTAGGGACTGATGTGAATGTACAATGTATATGTAAAGCGCTGCGTAAATTGACGGCGCTATATAAGTACCTGAAATAAATAAATAAAATAAAATATGACCATGTGGCTAGCCACTGTGGGATCCTAGACCAGTATTTTCTCCAAGGCATTTTACACTAGTCATACATGGATAGAAACATTTAATCAGTTCCTCCATCCACACCATTTAAGGATGTGGAACCTATTACATTTCTCTCCTCTAATGACTACTATATTCAGACAGCCACAGTACCCCCAGTGGTTTAAATAACTGTCATCTGATAGAATGCAGTAACTGTTTGTCTAGTCCACTCCTTCGATTTTTCAAAGGTTTGTAGGACCTCCCACTGTTTGAATTTCAGAAGATTCAGCAGGAATATGCCAAAATTCAAGCCATTTATGGCCAGCTTAATGTGATACTTGACACGTACTGTTTAATTTACTTTATCCCTGTTCTTTGCATATGGATGATGACACTGTAATTACTTTAATTAAAAAAAAAAAAAAATCTAAGTACCTTTTTTCTAGTGGTGCACCAAAATGAAAATTCCGGGCAGAAACCGTACAGTTTTTAATTTTTGTGGCTAGCATTTTTGCATTGAAGTCAATTTAATGCGAATTTGCATTGCAGTCAATGGGACAGGATTTTGCAATTAATTAAATGGGATGCAGCATGACATTATCAGCACCTTTTTTCTATCAGCAAAATGCTAATAACCCTATTTTCGGACGATAATTTCAGGTGGCCGATATATCAGTGCATCCCAACTTTTTTTTTTTAATTGATATACAGCTGTAACAACCTAGCTCTTTTCCAGCTTGTCTGCAGGGAAACAGTGGCAGGGGAAGCTTTGAATCCTCTGCTACTGGTCACATGTTCAAAATTAAAAAAAACAAACAAAAAAAAAAACAGCCTGTGGGATACAGAGTAAAGTAGTTTTAAAGTGTCATACAAATATATATTAGAAATCAAATCATTATTTTTTGGCAATAACATGGTGTGAGCGGATTTCTGCCAGTCACAGGCTTTGTAACGCCCCTCCAGCTTCTGTCTAAGAATAAGGAGGTGAAGCCTCCATCAATCAAGATGTAAAATCCCACCCCCATTGTGTTTAGCTGGTTGTTGGACATGAAGATGGGAGGGAGGGGCTGTCATTTACCAGAGTGTATACGCATACATGTGATGCTCTATAGCAGTGGTTCTCAACTCGGAGGTCGAATGACGATTTGCCAGGGGTCACCCAATTCTGGGCTGTTCCTGAAGCCCTCAGCTCTCTCCCAGCCTTTTCGCAGCCTCCCAGCAGGGCTGTCCCTGGAGCCTGTGGCCGCCCACTCAGCCTCGTCGCAGCCGCCCATTCAGTTCATAGCATGGCTGGGGGGGCAGAGACTAGAGGTCAGCTGACTGGTAAGGAAAGTGAAGTGGGAGGGGCTGGAGGATAGAGAGAGATGAAAGGGAAAGAAAGGAGAACAAAGAGAAAGAGCGGTAAATCCTAAAATGTACCATAAGGGATTTTAATATTGTACGAGTGGAAGGGACTCAGGGAGCGCTAAATGTCCGTGGGTTAGGGGCGCAAATTACTTGTCTTGCCTTGGGTGCTGACAACCCACGCTACAAAAATGTTACTGTTAGGTGTCCCCACAGCTTGGGAAATTTTATCAAGGGGTCACGGCACTAGGAAGGTTGAGAACCACTGCTCTATAGTCACATGGGCTGCTCAGATGTGATCAAAGAGGAAATGCTCTGCATAGCAAACCACTGAAAACTGAGCATATGCAGGTGCCTTCAGGACTGCTCTGAAAAATCCCCAACTGCAGTGGGGACATGGAAAGAAGGGGGAGATAGAGAGAAGCAGGACCAACCAGGTTTTTTGCAGAATACATAAAATGATTACCATAGTGACCGAGTATGAACAGCATGTAATACATCATTTATTGATAGTTTTTAATGATGTGGGTTTAATGACACTTTAAAGAGGTTGTAAACTGAAAGAAAAAGAAAACAAAAAAGAAAAAACCTGTAAGACAAAGGCATAACGAGCTAGTATGCATCGCATACTAGCTCATTATGAAAAACTGACATTGGAACAAAGGCCTCTGGCTGCGCCCGCACAACGCTAAAACAGCAAACATCTTACCCGGTGTTTCTTCTGGGTTCACGGGCTCTGGCGCTGTGAGTGGCCAGAGCCACGATGACCTCACTCCTGCGCATACACGTGGGAGCCACCGGTCACGGTACAGGGCTCTGAAGAAACGTCACAGACGGCGGTTCCTTCAGAGCGCATGCGCCGGTCATTGGCGGTATACAGAATAAATATCTCCTAAACGACGCACATTTAGGAGATTTTTACAGTAACTATAGGTAAACCTTTATTTAGGCTTACCTATAGGTACACACAAACCAGGGGAGTTTACTTCCTCTTTAAAACATAACAAAGGGCAATTTTTGGGGGGGGTATTGGATGGAGTGAAGAGGGATTAGAAAACCTGTCAGGTTTGTATTGCTGTCTGTCCCCGCTTCAGGCTCCACATGCGTTTCTGTTCACCGATTCAAATGCGATTCAGGTGCAAATTTTTACTTGGAATCAAAACTGAACCGGGATGAAACATGCACAGGAGCCTTTTTAGAACCGCACTGTGGCCGCCCCGCATGTGTGCACTGGCAGCTATGAGAAGGCTGCCGGTTCACATGTTATGCAAATCAGATGCAGTTCAAATTGCATCCGATTAGCACATATGTAAATGAAGCCTTAGAGCCGGTTCACACTGGGAAGACTTGTCAGGCGACTTAGCCGCCTGAAAAGTCGCGTTCCGTTCTGTACAATGGAACCGTTCTAATAGGAGCGACTCAAGTTGCTCAGACTTAGAAAAAGGTTCCTGTACTACTTTGGGGGCGACTTGCATTGACTTCTATATAGAAGTCGTTTTGCAAGTCGCCGCTGCTGCCGTGTGCAGGTCGCCTGAGGCAGTCGCGCTGCAAGCCGTGCTGCCTCAGTGTGAACCGGCTCTTAGGGAGATTCCATTCATCTTCTAAATTTTTCCTGTTTACCATTATCACTGAAAATGAAAGAAAAGCCCATACTTTAGGTTGTCACCAGAACAGCAATAGAGGGGAAATCTTCTGATGGGAACACTAGTTCTGGTGACCCTGGAGGTATTATATCCCACTTAGCTATGGCATACCTATAGGATTCACCTGGATTCAGGAAGTGAAGGGAAATCTTCCCAATGGGACACAGATGACAACAAAAAAAAAATTTGAAAGGGGTTATAAGCCTCTCTAACTAGCCAAACTGAAAAAAAAATGTTTCCTTTAGGTCTACTTGCAGGAGTTTTGTTCAAACATAGTTCAGCCCCAAGGAAAGGTAAAGCTGCAATCTCTGTTTATTATGGACTCTGCAAGCAGAGCACTTTTTTTGAGATATTGAATAAGTAAAAGGTATTTTAATGTGAGGCAAAATGGCAAGGAAAAGTGTGGGCCTGTTTTTTTCTCTGTAGGTATATCCAGTTCTGAGATATACACTGCTTAGCCACACAGTAAAGCCCTGGCAGGTGGCATTTTTGCTCACGGCTGTGAAGTGACATTGAAAGGCTTGCCCCTCCCCCAGGCTGTGACTGGACAGTGAAAAGAGAAGCAGCGGACCGATGAGCATCTTTCCACCCTCCTGAAACATGCTGACCAGAAGGCTGACCATCCTGCCCTGGCATCCGGATCTATCAAACTTAGATAATCATAACAACTGCCAACAAACTAAATCACATACTTCTATGATGAGACCTCACTAGCTGTGATTTCAAAGAATCAGACTAACACAGCTATCTTCCCTTCAATGAAAAATACATTCATGCCAGCAAAACATAAAAAGGCATCAAGCCCATTAATTTTCTACTTATCAATAAACCAGAAATGTTTTGAAGTACTCAAGAATATTCCCTAAACATAATCAACAAAATCATGTTCACAGAATCAAAAGCAGAGAAGTGAGCAAAATCAATGCTCAACAGCTGAGCTGAAGACACTTTAAAGTAGATAATGATCGATATGTTTAACCAAACACAGAAATCAGACAAGGAAGAGCAGCTAAGGAGGGCATAAAAAGGGAAAAATATCCAACTTTGCATCGATAGAACTGCTCCGAAAACTGCTATATATTTTAACGCTTTCCAATCTTAGCTAAGGAGAGCTACTGGGAGGGTGTATTTAATACTTTTAATCTCTTGGACACAGGTCCATTTTGATCAAAAAATAGTATTGTTAGGGATTATACCGGAAGACACCCTCCCAGTTATAATGCATGTGATGTGGTTGAGAACTAACTATATGGCTCGTAAACTTGTATTACAAAAATGGATATCAAAATACCCGCCAATGATAGATCAATGGATTAAGGTGGTTAACCTTAATCTAAGACGAGAGGAATTAACATATAAAACATAGAAGGAGCCCTACAAAATGTCTTAAAATTTGGCAGTGGTGGTTAGTCTCCAACCTATTTGAACAAACAGTTGAGTAAACTAATGAGATTGAGGAAAACCAATAATAATAAACCATGGGGGTTAAGTATAGGTATTCCATTAAGGGGTAATCGTGAGAGGAAGGGTTTTGAATAAAGATAGAAGCGTAGACTGGTGAGCATTAACATTTTTTTGTTTTTTTGGGGGGAGTTTGGTTGGGTGGGGTTATCGGAGGGTAAATGTTGTGCGTTTTAGAACTGCTACTGTATTAAGAAAAAATAATAAAAATTATTTGATTAAAAAAAAAATGAAAAGAGCTTCTAACCAAGTTAAAAAATTGCAGGCAAAAGCACAGAAAGGAAAAAAAATATATAAATATTTTTTTTCCATAAACAATTTTTGTATTGATATGCAATATACCTGTGAATAATGCCCACCCTTTCCACCCAGCTCCACTACTACAGCTTCTTTGGGTGGACCGTGATCTAAGAATGTAGGACAGGCAGATGATCGATATGTCCACCCCCCTCCATTGTCTCCCATGTCTCATTCGTAGAAGCTGTAGTACTGAATGAAGGAGCTGGGTGGAAAACACAGGCACAGCCCGGCACACTTGATGAGAGCTTGTGACAGCCCCTTGTTTCTATTAAGGGCCACCACACCGGACGATTATGGGGGTGGGGAGGCATGGACAGAGGAGTACTTCATCGAACAGAAGAGGCACCAGCACAGGAGACACGTCCTACTGACTAAGTTATGTCCCTTGTGATGATGTTTGTGGTCTTTATTTTGGCTACACTTGGGATTTAATGTGACAATGCTTAAAAATGCACACTTTTTTTTTTTTTTTAAGTAGTTGGAAGAGCCTCTGAAATTGGGGAAAGGGTAACTAAAAAGGTTATTAATGCTGAAATCAAAGAAGAAACGTTTAAGCATTTTTGGAAAGCTCCTCTCTTTCCTTTAGAAAATATTGTTATTTGTGAATCATATTCTGCAATTACCGCGAAAAAACCCCAAAAAAACCTCTTTGAATGAAGCATCTTCGCATCAGTACCACCCACCAATATGGCCAAGATCAACTGACAGGCCAGGAGACTCCCGGGTCTGGTCTGTTCACCATGATGTATCGCCACAATTGACAGGCCAGGAGACTCATGGTCTGTCCTACCCACCATGATGTATCACCACAATTGACAGGCCAGGAGACTTCTGGTCAGTACCACCCAAATTGAAAGACCAGGAGACTCCTGGTCTGTCACCCTCATTCAAACCTGCTTTATTTTATTTCAACACTTAAAAGCAGCTGATTCCCAGCACTTCTTTGATACCCGCTCCAAGTGCCCAGGAATATTTTGATGTTTCCGAGTGCTAGCATCAGCAGCATGACATCAGACCTAAGAAAGGTAATTTACAGCTGCTTACAAGGATGATCTTATATTTTTCGTCTCCTCGTTTGAGGTTTACAGAAGCTTCTTAAAATTAAAGATAAACTTCACAAAGTCAGAGGCGATAAACAAAGCGGTCCCCACCGGACTACAAGAGCAGATCACGGACTACTTCCCCTTTAGGTGGTTCAATTCCTATATCAATTATTTGGGTACCAATATACCTACTAACATGAGGCGTCTACAAATTGAGGTTCAGTCTCTAGCAAAAACCCTTAAAGCTGATCTTAAATGGTGAGATAAGGAGGCCTTCAGCTGGTTTGGCTGTAACGCGATAATAAAGATGAATTCTGTGCCTCATGTACCCTCTTCAAACTCTCCAAATCCATCTCCCAGGAGGTTTTCTAAAAGATCTTCACACCTGTTTTCTGAACTATATCTGGGCAGGAGGGAAAACTAGGCGGAGAAGGCCTATCTGGACAATCCCTGAACAGAGGAGGCATAGGGTTTCCCGACCCCATTAACTGCCACAAGGCCATCCATCTCAATAGGCTGTTACTGTTAGGCTGTACTTGGAGAGGTTACGAGATCCAACACATGGAAAATCTAACCATGACCATGAGAAATCAGAAAGAGAAGTTATTCCATACATGGACACTCTGGTTTCTCTACAAAGATGTGGCATCTCATCCTTCCCAATAATTTGCTCCCAGGCTGGAGTATATATCCAGGGTTGGTGGCCACCCCACTTTTCCTAATCAACCACCCTCCCACTTCCCTTTTTTTTTTTTTTCTCTCTCATGTAGATCTTCCTATATCACTACTACCTTAGGCCCCCTTTCTCTCCCCAAGATTACCAATTTTTTCCCCTCTATCCAGAACTAGTTTGCTAAAATATGGAAAAAAAAAAGAGCGGAAAGGAAGACACTCAACACTCTGCTTATTATTAAACGGCTTGCTTTTCTGTACCACAGACATGATTATTGGATTTTTACTAGCGGCCAGACTTCTGCAAAATTTGTGTATAAGACTTGTCTAGAGATTTTTGTTGAAATGTGAGTTGTGTATTCCTCTGCTCAACTGTTAAAAGAATTTACACAAAAGAAAGATAATTTACAGAAAAACTAGCTTGCTTAAAAAAATAAACACAAACGTTGGTAATGCACTCAGAGGGGCTGCAGTAAGCAATGGGCCAAATTGAAAACCATCCCAACTTAAGGATGGGTTCACACTTAATTCGGATGCAGGTCAAAGCAGGGGTTCCAGTGCTTCCCGATTCTCTGTTCCAAGGACGAATAAAGCCCAAATGTTTGCCTGAATTTGGACCTGAAACTGAGCCAAGGACAAAACTGAGCCTAAGTGCAATCCACTCCGCAGCCACCCCGGAGATGTGTGAACCAGCTCCATTGAGAGCCGGTCACAGTGACCTGTGATGCAAATTTGATGCGGGGAAACCTGCATCCAATTCGCATAATTGTGAATCCAGCCTAAGGGTTGTACAGCTTCAAACATTTGCAGGAGAACTGCCATAAGAATGGCCCAGGGGGGCCCTCGAAGTAAGTTATATGTAAGCGGACAGTGCATGCCTTGACAACTAGTTTTATATTTTTTTGTGTTTTTTTTTTACCAAATATCACATAGATTATCAAGCACAGCAGGGGCAAGAAACAGTCTGGAAGACGGGGCTGGGAAGCCCTCATAATAGGATGCAACAGAGGGATGTGCTCAGCAGGAAATGATCCCGCTTCATGCGTCTAGGATGGATTCTGTGAAGACTATGCACCAGACGTGTAAAGCATGGAAGCGTGCATATTTTTTCTTTACAGCACGCTGCAACCTCCCACTGTCAGGCTATTGAGCAATGCTAAACAGAATGAAATGCAGGGAATTATTGTGCTTTGTAATGAAAGCTTCTAGTGAGACGAGACAATCTGTGGGTACATTATGCAGTGTCTTCCCTGGTATGTGACCGACGTGGTGATGAATTCCAATATGAAGCTGGGGCTCATACTCTCTAAACTCCCAGACAATAGCTGGAAGAGAGTGGAAAATAAAAACGTGGGGTTAACAAAATAAAAACAATTGCAAAATTGATGAAGATTATTAATTTTAGTCGACATAAGGACTCCATTTCACCAGGTGGTTATGGCTTATTTATTACTTTACCTGCAACTGATAGCTCAGAGCATTGGTTTTTATAGCACCCCTTCCCCTCTGGAAGGTTTACCCTCCTTCATGACCAGGCCATTTTTTGCGAAACGGCACTGTTTTACTTTAACTGACAATTGCACGGTCGTGCGACATTGTACTCAAATAAAATTGATGTCCTTTCCCCCCCCCCCACAAAAAGAGCTTTCTTTTGGGAGTATTTGATCACCTCTGCGCAATAAACAAAGGATGACAATTTTGAAAAAAAAAAAAAAAAAAAAAAATCTATATTTTTTACTTTCTGCTATAAAACATAAAAAAAAAAAAAAAAAAATCGAATTTCTTCATCAATTTAGGCCAATATGTATTATGCTACATATTTTTGATTAAAAAATCCCAATAATCGTATATGAATTGGTTTGTGCAAAAGTTATAGTGTCTACAAGCTATGGAAAATTTTATTTCATTTTTCTACTAATAATGGTGGCAATCAGCAACTTAGTGGGACTGCGACATTGCAGTGGACAAAGACACCAAGTGACACTAATACAGTGATCAGTACTAGAAAATATGCACTGTCATTGTACTAATGACACTTGCAGGGAAGGGGTTAACATCTGGGGTGATCAAAGGGTTAAATGTGTTTCCTGGGAGTGCTTGCTAACTGTGTGGGGGATGGTTTCACAGGGGGAAGACAGAGATCCGGGTTCCTGCTTCGCAGAAACACAAGATCTCTATCTTCCCCTCTCATGGAACGGTGACCTGCCTTGTTTACTCGGGAACGATTGCCAGGTGTCAGCGAACATCGGGTTCGCCGGACCTGCTGACTGGCTCCCGCTGTGCCCATTCACAATGGGAACCGGTCGCAGGGTGGGGGGCATGCGCGCCTTAGACCCAGAAAAGAAGATCATGTACAGGTGCGTAATTTCGTGCTGAAGGGCCGCCCTGCCGCAGTATATGTAAATGGGGCAGTCCGGAAGCAGTCTATATTGGCTCCATATAACGCAGACATTTCCCCTCATTCTTTGGGGGGGGGTGTCTTATGGAGCAAAAAAAAATAAGGCATATACCATCAAAAGAAAGCCCTTCTTGTGCGAAAAAAATTATAAAAATTTCATTAGGGTACAGTGTTGCATGACCGCACAATTGTCAAAGTGCGACAGCTCTATAAAGCTGAAAACTGGTCTAGGCAGGAAGGAGGTAAAAATTGCCCAGTATTGAAGTGGTTAAGGGTGGTGTTGCTTTGGACCTTTAGCCTACGTTCACATTGGGCCTATATGACATGTCAAATCACATGCCAAATCGGAGCCTATTGCCGGCAACAACACCATCTGAATCAGTGTGACGCCGACTTTGCGGTGCTGCACCAATTCCCAAAAGTAGTTCCTGTACTACTTTTGGTGACTTCGGGGGCGATTTCAATAGACATCTGTGCACGAATCTGCCGCCCCCCCCCCAAATTTGTGATGAAATGCGGGTCTGAAATCGTGAAAGTTCAGCTGAATGCGCACAATTCCAAACCCGCCCTCAGTGTAAACCAGGGCTTAAGGTCTCATTCACACTAATGTAGATCCCCAGCAGCCCACATAAGTGAATGGATACACCTCTCCTGTATGGACCCACCTGCACAGCTGAGTCTGACAGGTATGCTGGTGGGATGGGTGCCCTGGACGACCAGGCTCTGTGTTGTACACCTGTGCAAGGAATCAATGCCTATCTGTTCACTTATATGGACTGCCTGCATGAAGCTACACACTAGTATAAAAAGAGAAATAGCTCTTCGTGCTGTACAGGGCTCTGCACTGGTGTGAATGAGAGCTTAATCATAACATCAGGTTGTCATCACACAGCAGACAGCCCAAGAGGAATCTGTACATAGCCCAATAATAAAACACTCTCCCTAATCACAGCTTCACACCAACACATCTGGCTGTTGCTAAACTCAATGAATACAGAACACAATCTACCCCAAACACTGCTAGACTTTTTTTGCATAATTAACTTTTGCAAAGGTATTTAGCAACCTAACAACTAATTAAAAATATTTCCATAGAGAAATATCAGGTGTAGACGCACAGATGACATGCTACTTGATGTTAGTCATTCACAAATTGCGATTTTTCGGATGCCGTTAACATGTAAAACGATACAGAGAAGAAAATGTCTGACTGATGGTCAGCATGAAGCCAGGAATCTGCTGCTTCTACAGTGTGTGGGAAATGCAGTTACATCTATATCAATATAATATAGATAGGTATACAGTGGGGACGGAAAGTATTCAGACCCCCTTAAATTTTTCACTTTTTGTTATATTGTAGCCATTTGCTAAAATCATTTAAGTTCGTTTTTTTCCCTCATTAATGTACACACAGCACCCCATATTGACAGAAAAACACAGAATTGGTGACATTTTTGCAGATTTATTAAAAAAAGAAAAACTGAAATATCACATGGTCCTAAGTATTCAGACCCTTTGCTGTTACACTCATATATTTAACTCAGGTGCTGTCCATTTCTTCTGATCATCCTTGAGATGGTTCTACACCCTCGTTTGAGTCCAACTGTGTTTGATTATACTGATTGGACTTGATTAGGAAAGCCACACACCTGTCTATATAAAACCTTACAGCTCACAGTGCATGTCAGAGCAAATGAGAATCATGAGGTCAAAGGAACTGCCTGAAGAGCTAAGAGACAGAATTGTGGCAAGGCACAGACCTGGCCAAGGTTACAAAAAAAATTCTGCTGCACTTAAAGTGGATGCAAACCCAATGTCATCCTTTCTAAACTACTGCCATAGGGGTTATCTATAAGGATATACATGCCTCCTGCATGTATCTTTACCTGTCAAATGTCTCCCCCCTGTCTGTTATTAGACCTCAAAAACTGCAGATTCTGTGGGTAGGTCTGTTGTCTTGAGCTCTGTGGGTGGAGTCGTGATGTCAGTAGACTCCCCGCCCACCTCTACACTCCCCTTGTCAATATGCATTTTCTCCTGTGTATTTCTAACACTGAACTTCTGCTATGATCTCTAACATCCAGTGAAAAGACAGGAAAGTAACCACATGACTTCAGCATGCCAAATCATGCTGAGGTGTGGAACATCCAATCCTTGCAGAGCTGCTGAAGAAAGGAGCGGGGGAGGGAAATAAAAAATCATGCCTGTGTCTTAGGCTGTCACTCACAGCAAGGGGGAGGATTTGAAAAAGTTTTTGTCAGTTTGTCAAGATTTCTCTCACTGAACAATAAAAGAGGATTGCTCAGAGATGGATTAACTCTGTGTGGCAAGACTGGGCTCAAATGATAGGAAATCTTAAACTCTACAGTATGATATAAAAAAAAAAAAAAAAAATCGGGTTTACATCCACTTTAAGGTTCCTAAGAGCACAGTGGCCTCCTTAATCCTTAAAACGGAAGATGTTTGGGATGACCAGAACCCTTCCTAGAGCTGGCCGTCTGGCCAAACTGAGCTATCGGGGGAGAAGAGCCTTGGTGAGAGGTAAAGAAGAACCCAAAGATCACTGTGGCTGAGCTCCAGAGATGCAGTCAGGAGATGGGAGAAAGTTGTACAAAGTCAACCATCACTGCAGCCCTCCACTAGTCAGGGCTTTATGGCAGAGTGGCCCGATGGAAGCCTCTCCTCAGTGCAAGACACATGAAAGCCCGAATGGAGTTTGCTAAAACATAACTGAAGGACTCCAAGATGGTGAGAAATAAGATTCTCTGGTCTAATGAGACCAAGATAGAACTTTTTGGCCTTAATTCTAAGCCGTATGTGTGGAGAAAACCAGGCACTGCTCTTTACCTGTCCAATACAGTCCCAACAGTGAAGCATGTTGGTGGCAGCATCATGCTGTGGGGGTGTTTTTCAGCTGCAGGGACAGGACGACTGGTTGCAATTGAGGGAAAGATGAATACGGCCAAGTACAGGGTTATCCTGGACAAAAACCTTCTCCAGAGTGCTCAGGACCTCAGACTGGGCGAAGGAGTGGATTCACAACAACTCTGACTGTTCTTGAATGGCCCAGCCAGAGCCCTGACTTAAACCCAATTGAGCATCTCTGGAGAGACCTAAAAATGGCTGTCCACCAACGTTTACCATCCAACCTGACAGAACTGGAGAGGATCTGCAAGGAGGAATGGCAGAGGATCCCCAAATCCAGGTGTGAAAAACTTGTTGCATCCTTCCCAAAAAGACTCATGGCTGTATTAGATCAAAAGGATGCTTCTACTAAATACTGAGCAAAGGGTCTGAATACTTAGGACCATGTGATATTTCAGTTTTTCTTTTTTAATACATTTGCAAAAATGTCAACAATTCTGTGTTTTTCTATCAATATGGGGTGCTGTGTGTACATTAATGAGGACAAAAAATGAACTTAAATGATTTTAGCAAATGGCTGCAATATAACAAAGAGTGAAAAATTTAAGGGGGTCAGAATACTTTCTGTCCCCACTGTATATATATCTCTCTCTCTCGACACACAGAGAGAGAGAGAGAGAGAGAGAGAGAAAAAAAAAGATAGATAGATAGATAGATAGATAGATAGATAGATAGATAGATAGATAGATAGATAGATAGATAGATAGATAGAGATATCTATAATAGACATTTTCTTGTTAATTGGTTTTTATTCTGCTGCCACCTTTTTTTGTTTTTCGTGTTATTTTCTGTATTTCCTTCCCCTTCTTGTGAGATAATTTCTTTAGTGTGGGTTTCTGTATTCCTTCTCCTCTCAAGACACACATTGCGAATAGTAAAAGCCAACACTCATTTTTGACAGCCTTAAATGTTACTAAACCCAGGACCCTGCATTCACTATATCTGGTCTCCCACAGTCCACAGAACATGGAAATGCAATTATTTTAGTAAATATAAACTGCGAAATACCTTTTCTCATCAGCAGTATACAGCAATCTTGTGACTTCTATCAGTGTCTGGTTAAAGCTTGTAGGAGGAGTTTTCATACTGAACTGACTATCCTATTGGGATGCAGGACCCCTGACCCTCTGGACAGTGCCGATTGGCCCTGTGTTGATCCCATGCACTTTCCCAAGAAAAAAAAATATAAATTCTCTAGCAATACACACCAAACTGAGCATGTGCATCTTGTCCCCTGGCCTCTGTTCTATCAGGAGATATATTGGAGACAGTGGAAGAAGGTGAAGATCAGAGAAGACAGGATCAAACAGCCTTTTTACGCAATGCAGAGGATTAACCCCTTAGGTTCCACAGTGAGTATAACAATCATGCTTTACTGCATATACAAACTGATTTTACTGTTCTGGGTTTAATAACACTTTACAGTGATGCTTGTTTTTTGCGCTTTTTTGCAAGTTTTTCCAGCAACCCTCATAGGGCAGCCAATTGATTTCATTGGACTGACCCATGCACAGCAAATTAAGTCCTGATGCATTTTGCTGTGCTCCAGGTTGTGCATATTTTATTATGTGGCAAAACGCATATTTGCTTCCCGTGTTTGGGGTGCCATTTAAAATTAATGGTACCACAACACATGTTTTTCGCTCACAGGAGGATGCAGATGTGAATGGTGCTTAACAGTCCACATTGATGGGCATTCTAAGCTATTCAAAGTGAAAACACAGCATTAACAAGAAAAGCCTGAGTTAGACTTGCTTTGCCTGCAGTTCAAACACAGCTGAATAGTACATGCTGAGTCCCAAGAAACACAGCGCGTGCACACAAGTTTAACCCTGAGGTATACTGACCAGAAAAACAAAAAAACAAGATATCACAAGGAGTTCCTTGCCGTTCACAAAGCCTGTGATGAGTCTGGAGCCGGCTGAATCATCACAGGCTATGCGTTGTGAACGGCAGAGGAACAAGACTCCAACTGTTATCTGGTACAGTGACCGGGGCTGGTGTTGGTCAGAACGGATTCTGCTGTACTATCCAGAGAGATCAAATAGGGGGTCTTCCATAATTTCAAAGTCAGAGCGAAACACATAACCACAAGGTAGGTATAAAGGGCTGTAAGGCACAACAAATGGTAAAAAGGGATGATATCCAGCGTCAGACATTAAGGGCCCACTCACACCAGCCTGGTCCGCTGCATGGAGCTTTGAATGGTCTGTCCAGTGCACCACAAATAACCAAAAATCATGCATGCAGCATTTTCATCAGAATTCAGAATGAATTGGACCACATTGCAAAAATGCATCAAACCAGTGGTTGATTCACTAAAGGCAAATAGTCCTGCTAGAAAACGAAATTAGTGACAATCATCACTGACTGTGGAAACTTCACACTGGACCTCATGTAACTTGGATTCTGTGCCTCCCCACTCTTCCTCCAGACTCTGGGACCTCGATTTCCAAATAAAATGCTAAATTTTCCACAGTCAGTGATGATTTGGGGAGTCATGTCATCTGCTGGTGTTGGTCCACTGTGTTTTATCAATCCAAAGTCAGCACAGCCCTCTACCAGGAAAATCTAGAGCACTTCATGCTTCCCTCTGCTGACCAGCATTATGGAGATGATGATTTCATTTTCCAGCAGGACTTGGCAACCTGCCCACACTGCTAAAAGTACCAATACCTGATTTAATGATCATTTATCACTGCGCTTGATTGGCCAGCAAACTCGTCTAACCTAAACCCCATAGAGCAGTGGTCATCAACCCTGTCCTCAGGGCCCAAAAACAGGCCAGGTTTGCAAGATAACTGAAACAGTGATTGCAGTATTCTAGTCTGCATCTCTCCAAGGTAATAACATAAAACCTGGCCTGTTTGTGGGCCCTGATGACAGGGTTGATGACCTCTGCCATAGAGAATTTGTGGAGTTATTGTCAAGAGGAAGATGAGAGACACCAGACCCAACAATGCAGATGAGCTGAAGGCCGCTATTAAAGCAACCTGGGCTTCCATAACACCTCAGCAGTGCTACAGCCTGATCGCCTCCATGCCACATTGAAGCAGTAATTCATGCAAAAGGAGCCCCAACCAATTATTGAGTCCATACTATACTGTACATGGACATACTTTTCAGTAAGCCAACATTTCTGTATTAAAAATCCTTTTTTTATTGGTCTTATGTAATAATCTAATTTTCTGAGATAATGAATTACGGGTTTTGCAAAAGGAGGAGAGAGAAGTGCCAAGCCAATCCTTTAAACAGCTTAGGGATATATTCAGTATACAAGTATAAAACAACACTAAAATCTTGCGTGAAAAATGTTGGGGCACTTGCAGAGTGCTAGAGCGGGTGAGAGCTTCCACGTGCAGTGTCACAGGAGGCCAGGAGGACTGCTGGAAAGTCTCTATTGAGGTATCCAGGAGCGCCATGTGTTAACCGCAGCTCTGGAGCCTCGGTAAGCCTCATGGAGACGTTGGTTGTGTGTCTCTGGGTGGGAGTAGTCCAGGGCTGTCAAACTGGGGAGTCGCGCATACGCTGTCTGGTCAATCAGATTGGCTCCCCAGTGAATGGGTCCATAATTCAGCAGGCACGTTGTACTGCATCAATTGTCAGTGGAATCTTAGCATAAGATCTGTAAACACAGCAGCATCAAATAGGACACTATGCTAACACAACAAACAAATCCTGAATCCTGGGGGGCAAGAGAGTAGATTGATCCAAATGGCTGCAAACAACATGCCCATCACTGTGCTCAGATCACAAACAAGGGCGTCAGCGCCAATGCGGCAATCCTCGTCTTTTTCTAAAGGGTCCCACACTTGTGCTCCAACTGAAGCTTCTATATGTGGTCCTGGTCTCATGCAATGTTCCTACCCTAGATTGGCTTAAATTTCAGGCAAGCCATTAAATACACAGCGGATATATATACTGTATATGTGAACTGTGTCCTGCCGAGTGCTAAACAAGAAGATGCAAGGCTGACAAAAAAATTTAAAATAAATGGAATCAACTGAGTCGTTATGCAATGTATAGAGATGTGGCTGTGCGTGTGAATTAAAAATCTCTGGACAGACATATTTTAATCAGTTTCGCTGCTCCAAACAGATCTTTCAGGTTTAACCAATTGTAGATTTTAGTCGTATCAGACTAACCCCCCCCCCATGAAAACCTAATCTATATACTTTGGGCATGTGTCGTGCACCCTGTTCCTCCCTCTTCTTCTGCAGCTCCCTGGACACATTTGCCAGCATGGATCTGTTTTGTATCACAGACACAGATCTTGCTGCTCCTGTGTGAATTGACACTTGAAGAACAGTATCTGCAGTGCCAACAACAATTGTGATGTAGCAATGTTATTATCGCTACATTGTAACTACTCTGGCTCATTCATAGCTGATCAAAGGGGTAACCTTTAATTGGCACACACTTTGCATAACAAAAAAAAAAAAATGGTGTTCCTATTTAAAGCAGAGGTCCGCCGACCCCACGAAAAATTAAAAGGCAGCAGCTACAAATACTGCAGCTGCTGACTTTTAATATAGGGACACTTATCTGTCCAGGGAGTCCGCAATGTCAGCACCCAAGCCGATCTTTGGATCGGCTGCCAGCTGCAACCATTGCAGGTAAAGGAACCCGGCAGTGAAGCTCTCAGCCGCTTCCCTACTGCGCATGCGCGGAACGCGCTGCGCTTTCTAATTGGCCCGGCAACAGAGGAAGGAGAAGGGGGGCCGAGCTATGCCGTGGCACTGTCTCCGGAAGTGGGGAAGGGGACCTGTCAAAAACAGGTCCCCATTCCCACCTTACCCCTGAAAGGTGCCAAATGTGGCACCGGAGGGGGGGGGGGAGACGAAAAAGTTCTACTTTTGGGTGGAACACCGCTTTAACCTCCTGTTAATCTTTTCTTAAATTAGAACTATAGGGAACACTTTTTAATTTCCATTTAGGATAGCATAAGGGAGAGTTATAACACCTGTCAGATTTTTTTTTCACCATCTGTATCCCATTGAGGAGATTTTCCTTCTCTTCCTGTCCCATAGCCAAACAGGAAGTGAGGGGAAATCCTTGCAAATTAAGGGAATTCCTTAGGGACTCCCAGGTCACCAGAAATAGTGTACTTGTTGGACGATTTCCCCACTAGCACTTTTCTGGGGAAAACCCAAAACTTGGGATTTTCTTTTACTCCCACTTTCAATGATAATAGTAAACATGACAAATAGAGAGGATGAATCTCCTCAAAGCGGTATTAAATTCTCTTTTTTTTTTTAAACAACAAACATGTTATACTTACCTGCTCTGTGCAGTGGTTTTGTACAGAGCAGTCCAGATCCTCCTCTTCTTGGGTCCCACACCGGCGCTCATGGCCCCTCCATCCTGTCAGAGCAGACCCAAGCAGGCACGTTTTCAAGCCACAGCTGTGTGTGTCCATTCACACATGGAGCCGTGGCTTGGCCCCACCCCCTCGATCTCCCGATTGGCTCACTGGCTGTGATTGACAGCAGCAAGGGCTGCTGCTGCCAAAAGTCATTCAAGTGTGTGAGTCCCCGGAGAGCCAAGGCTCTCGTGGGCATTGCTGGATCGGGAGGGGGCTCAGATAAGTATTGGGGGGGGGGCTCCTGCACAAAGGTTTTTTTTTTTTTATCTTGCATAGAATGCATGAAGGGCGGCACAGTGGTGTAATGGATTGCACTCTCACCTAGCAGTAAAAAGGGTCGCAGGTTAGAATCCCAACCACGACACTACCGGCCTGGAGTTTGCATGTTCTCCCTGTGCCTGCGTGGGTTTCCTCCGGGTACTCCGGTTTCCTCCCACACTCCAAAGACATGCTGGTAGGTTAATTTGCTTCTAAGTTGGCCCTAGTATATGAATGTGAGTTAGGCACCTTAGATTGTAAGCTCCTTGAGGGTAGGGACTGATGTGAATGTACAATGTATATGTAAAGCGCTGCGTAAATTGACAGCACTATACAAGTGCCTTAAATAATAATAATAATAATAATAATAATAATAATAATAATAATAAGGTAAAAAACCTTGTGCCTTTACAACTACTTTAACACAGATAGCAAGGTTCAATATCCAATATCGTTAATATCGGGTACGTTTGCGCCCGATACTTCAGAAAAAGTGAATATCGACCGTCGATAATCAACCTCACCGATAAATCGGTCGATCCCTACATGCACCTGTCCATAGACCTCCATTAAGATTCTGGTCAGGTCCGCCTAAAAAACTTACAGGTGGACCTCATCAGAAAAAAAGAAAGTGAAAGGGATCTAGCGGTTTCATTTAATGCCTTCACTGCTCAAAGCTGTAAATTATAATTCCTATGCTTCAATACACTTATACATCTATTAGTGATCATAGAACCAGAACTTTCCTACCTAGGTTTAAGTTAAGCCCTGCTTGCCCTCAAAATGTTTATCAGGGCCGCCAACTGTAAAATACTAGAAGAATTCTTGATCTATTCCCTGCCTAAACTGGCTAGATACAGATCAAAATGTGGCCAGTCCAGCAGGGCGGCATACCCCCCCCACCCAGAAGTAGATTTTTCAATTGACTTCTATCAAAGGATCATGTTGGAAAATTCTCCATCATTTAGTGGCTGCATTACCAATCAGATGCAATTGATGATCAGTGTATTCCGATAGTGGTGGGTGCCACTGTCATATCACAATGTTCCCCACAGAGGATTGCAGGATTTCTCCATCCATCTTGTTTTGTGTAGATGGAGGAACCAGTTTGTTTGTTTTCTCTTCATTCAAACTATGACTAGCTAACTAGAGTCATGCAGGAGCTTCGTAATTCTAGAAGTTTTTGATCTGCAGAGATTTTATGGGTGCAATGCAACATTAATATTAGGATCCGTGGTTCCTGGCAAGTAAAGGAATCAAACATATGGATCAGATGCCTTCATTGTTCTCGCTCTTTGTCTGCAGATACAGTCCAGGCTGCAGACAGTCTACATATAAGTGGTGAGGTTCACACTGGACTGAATGGCAATAACTTACATTAGTAAATTTGCTTGGTATCCCTGAATAAAAAGGGCAAATGTGTTTATGTTTTATGGCAGCTCACTTTTTGGCCAAAGAGGACATCTACATCTCATGAACGGCACACCAACCTCAACTTATACCAGCATAGATTTTGTCAAAGCAATGGTAGACGTGCACACAGTGCGATATTGTTTTAGAATTGTGCTGAAATCATTTGTATCATGGGACTATCTCTCTCAGTGTGTGGCCATATTAACCCACATAAAGGACATCCAGCATTTCAAGAACACAAACCTAAGTCCAAGGGATTTACCATCCTAATCACTAACTTGCCTTTAGCAAAAAATGAATAGTTTGTGTGTTCCAGTTTTCCCTCATTTAGTCAACTCAGGAAATCCCTTTTGGGTGTTTGGAATTAGGATTACAACATTTCAGTAATGCCAACAGCCAAATATCCCCATTGTCAAGGGCTTAGTGCTAGCTGATCACATGGAAAAATGTGCTACCCACCTGAATGCAGAACAATTGAAAACTATAAATTCCTTTATTTATATTTATAACAGGGAGATCTTTGTTCCTTTTTAGTATACAAATGGCAAAATACATCACAAAACTATCCTAGAAGTTAAACTTGTATCTCCAGCCTAACACGATGGATATTCACAGAAGCAGATCACATGTGGTATTCAGTGGTTTTCCCAAATACCACATGCAATCTTGAAAATGTTAATTCACCATTGCTTTATGCGGTATTTACTGCATACAACAAAAACGCCTGGTAAATACCACATAAAAACTGGAGTGAAAGTCGATTCACAAAAAAATAAAAAATAAAAAATGCATGGGGTAAATAAGTAGTGGTCCCAGGATGAGATTTTTAAGGCACCAGCAGCGGCCGGACATCCCTAACAACCAGTAAACAACATGGTTGTTAAGGAGGGGGCAGCCGCCATGTCCTTAATAACTGATGAGTCATCAGCTGTCAATGGGGTTCCCCACTGACAACTGAATGTTAAAAAAAAAAATGCTGGCATTGAAAACTTTTTACAAAAAAAAAAGTCGTGGAGGTCCCAGGTTAAAGCGGAAGTAAACCCATCCACAAAACAAGTTTAATTTTCGGCACGTGCCGGAAATGTAACACTCCCATTGGTTGTGCTCTCAACCAAACTGTCAAACCATCCAATGGCTGGTGTCATAACTGATCACATGTGCAGCACCATGGCAGTTGTAGAATAAACAGAGGCAAAGATGGCAGCTTCCTTGGCTGAAAACGATAGGAGGGTTTACTTACACTTTAGGTTCTACTCAGCCATTCACAGGAAGCCTTGTAATTTTATGAATGAATGCAAAGCTGATTGATTGGCTGAGGTGGGCAAATGAAGTCCTAAACTCCACCTCAACCAATCAGAGGAAGCCTTGAATTCATTTTTAAAAATACAAAGCTCCCTATAAATGGCTGAGCAATGCTCTGCTGACTCAACGAAACATCCCCATACCACTGACATAACAGCACTGTAAATTGTCTGCAACTCATACTACATGCAGTTTATACAGTGCTGACAGTGGGCACATTTTTTATTAGTGCAAACAGCCCCGAAGTTGGGCTTTAAAAAGCATCTAGTTTTTAATAATCTTTAGTTGCAAAAGGATAATGATTAAAATTCAGGATATTGGCCAGTAATGACTGGTTCTCTTTAAATCTGTGTTGAGGCCTGGTGTTAAACTGTAGACAGGTTGGTAGGGCTGTGAGATGAAGAGGATTAGATCTTATTAAAGGAACAGTGCCTGTGATAACAAGTGACATTTGAACAAAGTCACTTGTACAGGAAAGGTTAAATAATGGGGAAAATAACAA